>NW_027675367.1:2500-60000 GCF_965601325.2 Salmo salar
ACACCGACACACACACACACACCGACAACACACACACACACACACCGACAACACACACACACACACGACAACACACACACACACACCGACAACACACACACACACACACACGACAACACACACACACACACACCGACAACACACACACACACACCGACAACACACACACACACACCGACAACACACAACACACACACACCGACAACACACACACACACACACACACGACAACACACACACACACACACCGACAACACACACACACACACCGACAACACACACACACACACCGACAACACACACACACACACCGACAACACACACACACACACACACACACACACGACACACACACACACACACCGACAACACACACACACACACACCGACAACACACACACACACACACCGACAACACACACACACACACCGACAACACACACACACACACACACACCGACAACACACACACACACACACACCGACAACACACACACACACACACCGACAACACACACACACACACACACCGACAACACACACACACACACCGACAACACACACACACACACACACCGACAACACACACACACACACCGACAACACACACACACACACCGACAACACACACACACACACACCGACAACACACACACACACACCGACAACACACACACACACACACACACACACCGACAACACACACACACACCGACAACACACACACACACACACCGACACACACACACACACACACCGACAACACACACACACACCGACAACACACACACACACACACACACCGACAACACACACACACACACACACGACAACACACACACACACACCACACACCGACAACACACACACACACACACACCGACAACACACACACACACACCGACAACACACACACACACACACACCGACAACACACACACACACACACCGACAACACACACACACACACCGACAACACACACACACACACCGACAACACACACACACACACCGACAACACACACACACACACACACACACCGACAACACACACACACACACCGACAACACACACACACACACACCGACAACACACACACACACACACCGACAACACACACACACACCGACAACACACACACACACACACACACCGACAACACAACACACACACACACACCGACAACACACACACACACACACACCGACAACACACACACACACACACACCGACAACACACACACACACACCGACAACACACACACACACACACACACACACACACACGACAACACACACACACACACACCGACAACACACACACACACACACACACCAGACACACACACACACACACCGACAACACACACACACACAACACACACACACACACCGACAACACACACACACACACACCGACCACACACACACACACACACACCGACAACACACACACACACACCGACAACACACACACACACACACCGACAACACACACACACACACACCGACAACACACACACACACACCGACAACACACACACACACACACACCGACAACACACACACACCGACAACACACACACACACACACACACACACACACACCGACAACACACACACACACACACACACCGACAACACACACACACACACACACACCGACAACACACACACACACACCGACAACACACACACACACACCGACAACACACACACACACACCGACAACACACACACACACCGACAACACACACACACACACCGACAACACACACACACACACACCGACAACACACACACACACACACGACAACACACACACACACACACCGACAACACACACACACACACACACGACAACACACACACACACACCGACAACACACACACACACACACCGACAACACACACACACACACACACCGACAACACACACACACACACCGACAACACACACACACACACACACACCGACAACACACACACACACAACACACACACACACACCGACAACACACACACACACACACCGACAACACACACACACACACACCGACAACACACACACACACACACCGACAACACACACACACACACCACACACACACACCGACAACACACACACACACCGACAACACACACACACACACCGACAACACACACACACACCGACAACACACACACACACACCGACAACACACACACACACACACACCGACAACACACACACACACACACACACCGACAACACACACACACACACCGACAACACACACACACACACCGACAACACACACACACACACACACACACACACACCGACAACACACACACACACACGACCACACACACACACACACACACCGACAACACACACACACACACACCGACAACACACACACACACACCGACAACACACACACACACACCCGACAACACACACACACACACACCGACAACACACACACACACACCGACAACACACACACACACACACACCGACAACACACACACACACACCGACAACACACACACACACACCGACAACACACACACACACCGACAACACACACACACACAACACACACACACACACACCGACAACACACACACACACACACACACCGACAACACACACACACACACACACCGACAACACACACACACACCGACAACACACACACACACACACACACCGACAACACACACACACACACACACCGACAACACACACACACACACACACCGACAACACACACACACACACACCGACACACACACACACACACACCGACAACACACACACACACACACACACCGACAACACACACACACACACGACCACACACACACACACACACACCGACAACACACACACACACACACCGACAACACACACACACACACCGACAACACACACACACACACACACACACACACACACCGACAACACACACACACACACACCGACCACACACACACACACACACACCGACAACACACACACACACACCGACAACACACACACACACACCCGACAACACACACACACACACACCGACAACACACACACACACACCGACAACACACACACACACACACACCGACAACACACACACACACACCGACAACACACACACACACACACCGACAACACACACACACACCGACACACACACACACACACACACACACACACACACCGACAACACACACACACACACACACACCGACAACACACACACACACACACACCGACAACACACACACACACACACACCGACAACACACACACACACCGACAACACACACACACACACACACACACACACACACACCGACAACACACACACACACACACACACCGACAACACACACACACACACACACACCGACACACACACACACACACACACCGACAACACACACACACACACACACCGACAACACACACACACACACACACACCGACAACACACACACACACACCGACCACACACACACACAAACACACCGACAACACACACACACACACCGACAACACACACACACACACCGACAACACACACACACACAACACACACACACACACCGACAACACACACACACACACACCGACCACACACACACACACACACACCGACAACACACACACACACACCGACCACACACACACACACACACACCGACAACACACACACACACACCGACAACACACACACACACACCGACAACACACACACACACAACACACACACACACACCGACAACACACACACACACACACCGACCACACACACACACACACACACCGACAACACACACACACACACCGACAACACACACACACACACACCGACAACACACACACACACACACCGACAACACACACACACACACCGACAACACACACACACACACACACACCGACAACACACACACACACACCGACAACACACACACACACACACCGACAACACACACACACACCGACAACACACACACACACAACACACACACACACACACCGACAACACAACACACACACACACACACCGACAACACACACACACACACACACACCGACAACACACACACACACACACACACCGACAACACACACACACACACACACCGACACACACACACACACACACACACCGACAACACACACACACACACCGACCACACACACACACAACACACCGACAACACACACACACACACCGACAACACACACACACACACCGACAACACACACACACACAACACACACACACACACCGACAACACACACACACACACACCGACCACACACACACACACACACACCGACAACACACACACACACACCGACCACACACACACACACACACACCGACAACACACACACACACACCGACAACACACACACACACACCGACAACACACACACACACACACACACACACACACCGACAACACACACACACACACACCGACACACACACACACACACACACCGACAACACACACACACACACCGACAACACACACACACACACCCGACAACACACACACACACACACCGACAACACACACACACACACCGACAACACACACACACACACACACACCGACAACACACACACACACACCGACAACACACACACACACACACCGACAACACACACACACACCGACAACACACACACACACAACACACACACACACACACCGACAACACACACACACACACACACACCGACAACACACACACACACACACACCGACAACACACACACACACACACACCGACACACACACACACACACCGACAACACACACACACACAACACACACACACACACACCGACAACACAACACACACACACACACACCGACAACACACACACACACACACACACCGACAACACAACACACACACACACACACCGACAACACACACACACACACACACCGACAACACAACACACACACACACACACCGACAACACACACACACACACACACACCGACAACACACACACACACACACACCGACAACACACACACACACACCGACCACACACACACACACCGACAACACACACACACACACCGACAACACACACACACACACCGACAACACACACACACACAACACACACACACACACCGACAACACACACACACACACACCGACACACACACACACACACACACCGACAACACACACACACACACCGACAACACACACACACACACACACACACACACCGACAACACACACACACACACCGACAACACACACAACACACAAACACCGACAACACACACACACACACCGACAACACACACACACACACACCGACAACACACACACACACACACCGACAACACACACACACACACACCGACAACACATACACACACACACCGACAACACACACACACACACCGACAACACACACACACACAACACACACACACACACACCGACAACACACACACACACACCGACAACACACACACACAAACACACCGACAACACACACACACACACCGACAACACACACACACACCGACAACACACACACACACACACACACACACACCGACAACACACACACACACACCGACAACACACACACACCACACCGACAACACACACACACACAAACACCAGCAACACACACACACACACCGACAACACACACACACACACACCGACAACACACACACACACACACCGACAACACACACACACACACCGACAACACACACACACACACACACACCGACAACACACACACACACACCGACAACACACACACACACAAACACCAGCAACACACACACACACACCGACAACACACACACACACACACCGACAACACACACACACACACACCGACAACACACACACACACACACCGACAACACACACACACACACACCGACAACACACACACACACACCGACAACACACACACACACAACACACACACACACACACCGACAACACACACACACACAGCGACAACACACACACACAACACACCGACAACACACACACACACACCGACAACACACACACACACCGACAACACACACACACACACACACACACACACACCGACAACACACACACACACACCGACAACACACACACACACACCGACAACACACACACACACAAACACCGACAACACACACACACACTGACAACACACACACACACACACCGACAACACACACACACACACACCGACAACACACACACACACACCGACAACACACACACACACACACACCGACAACACACACACACACACACTGACAACACACACACACACCGACAACACACACACACACACCGACAACACACACACACACACCGACAACACACACACACACACACACACACGACAAACACACACCGACAACACACACACACACCGACAACACACACACACACAACACACACACACACACCGACAACACACACACACACACACCGACAACACACACACGCACACACCGACAACACACACACACACACACACACACACACCGACAACACACACACACACACACACCGACAACACACACACACACACCGACAACACACACACACACACCGACAACACACACACACACACACCGACAACACACACACGCACACACCGACACACACACACACACACACACACACACACCGACAACACACACACACACACCGACAACACACACACACACACCGACAACACACACACACACACACACACCGACAACACACACACACACACCGACAACACACACACACACACACACACCGACAACACACACACACACACCGACAACACACACACACACACGACAACACACACACACACACACACCGACAACACACACACACACACACTGACAACACACACACACACCGACAACACACACACACACACACCGACAACACACACACACACACACCGACAACACACACACACACACACACACACACACCGACAAACACACACCGACAACACACACACACACACCGACAACACACACACACACAACACACACACACACACACACACACCGACAACACACACACACACCGACAACACACACACACCGACAACACACACACACACACCGACAACACACACACACACACGACAACACACACACACACACCGACAACACACACACACACACACACACCGACAACACACACACACACACCGACAACACACACACACACCGACAACACACACACACACACACACCGACAACACACACACACACACACACCGACAACACACACACACACACACCGACAACACACACACACACACACACCGACAACACACAACACACACCGACAACACACACACACACACACACACACACACACACACACCGACAACACACACACACACACCGACAACACACACACACACAAACACCAGCAACACACACACACACACCGACAACACACACACACACACACCGACAACACACACACACACAACACACACACACACACACACCGACAACACACACACACACACAGCGACAACACACACACACAACACACCGACAACACACACACACCGACAACACACACACACACACCGACAATACACACACACCGACAACACACACACACACACACAACCGACAACACACACACACACACACCGACAACACACACACACACCAACAACACACACACACACACCGACAACACATAACACACACACACCGACAACACACACACACACACACACTGACAACACACACACATACACACCGACAACACACACACACACACACACACCGACAACACACACACACACACACCGACAACACACACACACACCGACAACACACACACACACACACACACACACACACCGACACACACACACACACACCGACAACACACACACACACACACCGACAACACACACACACACACACACACACACCGACAACAAACACACACCGACAACACACACACACACAACACACACACACCGCCAACACACACACACACACACCGACCACACACACACACAAACACACCGACAACACACACACACACACCGACAACACACACACACACACCGACAACACACACACACACACACCGACAACACACACACACACACCGACAACACACACACACACACACACACACACAAACACCAGCAACACACACACACATACCGACAACACACACACACACACACCGACAAAACACACACACACACACCGACAACACACACACACACCGACAACACACACACACACACACACTGACAACACACACACACAGACAACACACACACACACACCGACAACACACACACACACACCGACAACACAGACACACACACACACCGACAACACACACACACACACACCGACAACACACACACACACACCGACAACACACACACACACACCGACAACACACACACACACACACCGACAACACACACACACACACTGACAACACACACACACACACCGACAACACACACACACACACACACACCGACAACACACACACACACACCGACAACACAAACACACACACACACACCGACAACACACACACACACACACACCGACAACACACACACACACAACACACACACACACACCGACAATACACACACACACACACCGACAACACACACACACACAACACACACACACCGACAACACACACACACACACACACACACAAACACCAGCAACACACACACACATACCGACAACACACACACACACACACCGACAACACACACACACACACACCGACAACACACACACACACACACCGACAACACATACACACACACACCGACAACACACACACACACACCGACAACACACACACACACAACACACACACACACACACCGACAACACACACACACACAGCGACAACACACACACACAAACACACCGACAACACACACACACACACCGACAACACACACACACACCGACAACACACACACACACACACACACACACACACCGACAACACACACACACACACCGACAACACACACACACACACACACACACCGACAAACACACACCGACAACACACACACACACCGACAACACACACACACACAACACACACACACACACCGACAACACACACACACACACACCGACAACACACACACGCACACACCGACAACACACACACACACACACACACACACACCGACAACACACACACACACACACACCGACAACACACACGCACACACCGACAACACACACACACACACCGACAACACACACACACACACACCGACAACACACACACGCACACACCGACAACACACACACACACACACACACACACCGACAACACACACGCACACACCGACAACACACACACACACACCGACAACACACACACACACACACACACCGACAACACACACACACACACCGACAACACACACACACACACACACACCGACAACACACACACACACACCGACAACACACACACACACCGACAACACACACACACACACACACCGACAACACACACACACACACACCGACAACACACACACACACCGACAACACACACACACACACACCGACAACACACACACACACACCGACAACACACACACACACACACACACACACACCGACAAAACACACACCGACAACACACACACACACACCGACAACACACACACACACAACACACACACACACACACACACACCGACAACACACACACACACCGACAACACACACACACCGACAACACACACACACACACACACACCGACAACACACACACACACCGACAACACACACACACACACCGACAACACACACACACACACACACACCGACAACACACACACACACACCGACAACACACACACACACCGACAACACACACACACACACACACCGACAACACACACACACACACACACCGACAACACACACACACACACACCGACAACACACACACACACACACACCGACAACACACAACACACACCGACAACACACACACACACACACACACACACACACACACACCGACAACACACACACACACACCGACAACACACACACACACAAACACCAGCAACACACACACACATACCGACAACACACACACACACACACCGACAACACACACACACACAACACACACACACACACACACCGACAACACACACACACACACAGCGACAACACACACACACAAACACACCGACAACACACACACACCGACAACACACACACACACACCGACAATACACACACACCGACAACACACACACACACACACAAACCGACAACACACACACACACACACCGACAACACACACACACACCAACAACACACACACACACACCGACAACACATAAACACACACACACCGACAACACACACACACACACACACTGACAACACACACACATACACACCGACAACACACACACACACACACACACCGACAACACACACACACACACACCGACAACACACACACACACCGACAACACACACACACACACACACACACACACACCGACAACACACACACACACCGACAACACACACACACACACACCGACAACACACACACACACACACACACACACCGACAACAAACACACACCGACAACACACACACACACAACACACACACACCGCCAACACACACACACACACACCGACCACACACACACACAAACACACCGACAACACACACACACACACCGACAACACACACACACACACCGACAACACACACACACACACACCGACAACACACACACACACACCGACAACACACACACACACACACACACACACACACATACCGACAACACACACACACACACACCGACAAAACACACACACACACACCGACAACACACACACACACCGACAACACACACACACACACACACTGACAACACACACACACAGACAACACACACACACACACCGACAACACACACACACACACCGACAACACAGACACACACACACACCGACAACACACACACACACACACCGATAACACACACACACACACTGACAACACACACACACACACCGACAACACACACACACACACACCGACAACACACACACACACACTGACAACACACACACACACACCGACAACACACACACACACACACACACCGACAACACACACACACACACCGACAACACAAACACACACACACACACCGACAACACACACACACACACACACCGACAACACACACACACACAACACACACACACACACCGACAATACACACACACACACACCGACAACACACACACACACAACACACACACACCGACAACACACACACACACACACACACACACACACCGACAACACACACACACACACTGACAACACACACACACACACCGACAACACACACACACACACACACACCGACAACACACACACACACACCGACAACACATACACACACACACCGACAACACACACACACACACCGACAACACACACACACACACCGACAACACACACACACACACAACACACACACACACACCGACAACACACACACACACACACACCGACAACACACACACACACACACACACACTGACAACACACAAACACACACACACACCGACAACACAGACACATACATACACACACCGACAACACACACACACACACACACCGACAACACACACACACACACACCGACAACAAACACACACACACAACACACACACACACACACCGACAACACACACACACACACACACACACACACACACACCGACAACACACACACACACACCGACAACACACACACACACACCGACAACACACACACACACACACACACCGACAACACACACACACACACCGACAACACACACACACACACACCGACAACACACACACACACACACCGACAAAACACACACACACCGACAACACACACACACACACCGACAACACACACACACACACACACACCGACAACACACACACACACACCGACAACACACACACACACACACCGACAACACACACACACACACACCGACAACACACACACACACACACACCGACAACACATACACACACACACACCGACAACACACACACACACACCGACAACACACACACACACACCGACAACACACACACACACACAACACACACACACACAACACACACACACACACACACCGACAACACACACACACACACAGCGACAACACACACACACAAACACACCGACAACACACACACACCGACAACACACACACACACACCGACAACACACACACACCGACAACACACACACACACACACAAACCGACAACACACACACACACACACCGACAACACACACACACACCGACAACACACACACACACACCGACAACACATAAACACACACACACCGACAACACACACACACACACACACTGACAACACACACACATACACACCGACAACACACACACACACACACACACCGACAACACACACACACACACACCGACAACACACACACACACCGACAACACACACACACACACACACACACACACACACCGACAACACACACACACACCGACAACACACACACACACCGACAACACACACACACACACACCGACAACACACACACACACCGACAACACACACACACACAACTCACACACACACACACCGACAACACAAACACACACACACACACACCGACAACACACACACACACATCGACAACACACACACACACACACACCGACAACACACACACACACACCGACAACACACACACACAGAACACACACACACACACCGACAACACACACACACACACACCGACCACACACACACACTAACACACCGAGAACACACACACACACACCGACAACACACACACACACACCGACAACACACACACACACCGACAACACACACACACACACACACCGACAACACAAACACACACACACACACCGACAACACACACACACACACACCGACAACACACACACACACACACACCGACAACAAACACACACCGACAACACACACACACACAACACACACACACCGACAACACACACACACACACACCGACCACACACACACACAAACACACCGACAACACACACACACACACCGACAACACACACACACACACCGACAACACACACACACACACACCGACAACACACACACACACACCGACAACACACACACACACACACACCGACAACACAAACACACACACACACACCGACAACACACACACACACACACCGACAACACACACACACACACACACCGACAACAAACACACACCGACAACACACACACACACAACACACACACACCGACAACACACACACACACACACCGACCACACACACACACAAACACACCGACAACACACACACACACACCGACAACACACACACACACACCGACAACACACACACACACACACCGACAACACACACACACACACCGACAACACACACACACACACACACACACACAAACACCAGCAACACACACACACATACCGACAACACACACACACACACACCGACAAAACACACACACACACACCGACAACACACACACACACCGACAACACACACACACACACACACACCGACAACAAACACACACCGACAACACACACACACACAACACACACACACCGACAACACACACACACACACACCGACCACACACACACACAAACACACCGACAACACACACACACACACCGACAACACACACACACACACCGACAACACACACACACACACACCGACAACACACACACACACACCGACAACACACACACACACCGACAACACACACACACACACACACACTGACAACACACACACACAGACAACACACACACACACACACCGACAACACACACACACACACTGACAACACACACACACCGACAACACACACACACACACACACCGACAACACACACACACACACTGACAACACACACACACACACACACCGACAACACACACACACACACACACACCGACAACACACACACACACACCGACAACACAAACACACACACACACACCGACAACACACACACACACACACCGACAACACACACACACACAACACACACACACACACCGACAATACACACACACACACACCGACAACACACACACACACACACACACACACACCGACAACACACACACACACACTGACAACACACACACACACACCGACAACACACACACACACACACACACCGACAACACACACACACACACCGACAACACATACACACACACACCGACAACACAAACACACACACCGACAACACACACACACACACCGACAACACACACACACACACAACACACACACACACACCGACAACACACACACACACACACACACCGACAACACACACACACACACACCGACAACACACACACACACACACACCGACAACAAACACACACCGACAACACACACACACACAACACACACACACCGACAACACACACACACACACCGACAACACACACACACACACACACCGACAACACACACACACACACACCGACAACACACACACACACACCGACAACACACACACACACACACACACACACACACAAACACCAGCAACACACACACACATACCGACAACACACACACACACACACCGACAACACACACACACACACACCGACAACACACACACACACACACCGACAACACATACACACACACACACCGACAACACACACACACACACCGACAACACACACAAACACAACACACACACACACACACCGACAACACACACACACACACACAGCGACAACACACACACACAAACACACCGACAACACACACACACACACCAACAACACACACACACACACACCGACAACACACACACACACACCGACAACACACACACACACACACACACACACACCGACAACACACACACACACACCGACAACACACACACACACACCGACAACACACACACACACACACACACACCGACAACACACACACACACACCGACAACACACACACACACACACACACACACCGACAACACACACACACACCGACAACACACACACACACAACACACACACACACACCGACAAAACACACACGCACACACCGACAACACACACACACACACACACCGACAACACACACACACAAACACCAGCAACACACACACACACACCGACAACACACACACACACACACACTGACAACACACACACACCGACAACACACACACACACAAACACACCGACAACACACACACACACACACCGACAACACACACACACCGACAACACACACACACACACACACACACCGACAACACACACACACACCGACAACACACACACACACAACACCGACAACACACACACACACCGACAACACACACACACACACACCGACAACACACACACACACACACACCGACAACACACACACACCGACAACACACACACACACACACACACCGACAACACACACACACACACACCGACAACACACACACACACAACACACACACACACACCGACAACACACACACACACACACCGACAACACACACACACACACCGACAACACACACACACACACACACCGACAACACACACACACACAACACACACACACACACCGACAACACACACACACACACACCAACAACACACACACACACACCGACAACACACACACACACACCGACAACACATCGACAACACACACACACACCGACAACACACACACACCGACAACACACACACACACACCGACAACACACACACACACACACACCGACAACACACACACACACACACACACACCGACAACACACACACACACACACCGACAACACACACACACACACCGACAACACACACACACACACCGACAACACACACACACACACACCGACAACACATAAACACACACACACCGACAACACACACACACACACACTGACAACACACACACATACACACCGACAACACACACACACACACCGACAACACACACACACACACCGACAACACACACACACACCGACAACACACACACACACACACCGACAACACACACACACACACACACCGACAACACACACACACACCGACAACACACACACACACACAACACACACACACACACACACACCGACAACACAAACACACACACACACACACCGACAACACACACACACACACACACCGACAACACACACACACACACACAGTGACAACACACACACACCGACAACACACACACACACACACCGACAACACACACACACACACACCGACAACACACACACACACACACCGACAACACACACACACACCGACAACACACACACACACAACACCGACAACACACACACACACACCGACAACACACACACACACAACACTGACATCACACACACACACACCGACAACACACACACACACACACACCGACAACACACACACACACTGACAACACACACACACACACACCGACAACACACACACACCGACAACACACACACACACACACACACCGACAACACACACACACACACACCGACAACACACACACACACAACACACACACACACACCGACAACACACACACACACACCGACAACACACACACACACACCGACAACACACACACACACACACACCGACAACACACACACACACACACCGACAACACACACACACACCGACAACACACACACACACACACACACCGACAACACACACACACACCGACAACACACACACACACAACACACACACACACACCGACAACACACACACACACCAACAACACACACACACACACCGACAACACACACACACACACCGACAACACACCGACAACACACACACACACCGACAACACACACACACCGACAACACACACACACACACACACCGACAACACACACACACACACACACCGACAACACACACACACACACACACCGACAACACAACACACACACACACACCGACAAAACACACACGCACACACCGACAACACAAACACACACACACACCGACAACACACCCACAACACACACACACACACACCGACAACACACACACACCGACAACACACACACACACACCGACAACACACACACACACACACCGACAACACACACACACACACACACCGACAACACACACACACACACACACCGATAACACACACACACCGACAACACACACACACACACACACACCGACAACACACACACACACACCGACAACACACACACACACCGACAACACACACACACACACACCGACAACACACACACACAACACACACACACCCACACACACACCGACAACACACACACACACACACACCGACAACACACACACACAACACACACACACCCACACACACACCGACAACACACACACACACACACACCGACAACACACACACACACACACCGACAACACACACACACACACACACACAACACACACACACACACCGACAACACACACACACACAACACCGACAACACACACACACACACACCGACAACACACACACACACACCGACAACACACACACACACACACACACACTGACAACACACACACACACACACACCGACAACACACACACACCGACAACACACACACACACACACACACCGACAACACACAAACACACACACCGACAACACACACACACACAACACACACACACACACCGACAACACACACACACACACACCGACAACACATACACACACACCGACAACACACACACACACACACACCGACAACACACACACACACACACCGACAACACACACACACACACCGACAACACACACACACACACACCGACAACACACACACACACCGAAAACACACACACACACAACACACACACACACACCGACAACACACACCGACAACACACCGACAACACACACACACACCGACAACACACACACACCGACAACACACACACACCGACAACACACACACACACACACACCGACAACACACACACACACACACCGACAACACACACACACACACACCGACAACACACACACACACACCGACAACACACACACCGACAACACATAAACACACACACACCGACAACACACACACACACACTGACAACACACACACATACACACCGACAACACACACACACACACCGACAACACACACACACACACCGACAACACACACACACACACACCGACAACACACACACACACACACACACACCGACAACACACACACACACCGACAACACACACACACACACACCGACAAAACACACACACACACACACACCGACAACACACACACACACCGACAACACACACACACACAACACACACACACACACACACACACCGACAACACAAACACACACACACACACACCGACAACACACACACACACACACACACCGACAACACACACACACACACACACACCGACAACAAACACACACATCGACAACACACACACACACAACACACACACACCGACAACACACACACACACACACCGACCACACACACACACAAACACACCGACAACACACACACACACACCGACAACACACACACACACACACCGACAACACACACACACACACACCGACAACACACACACACACCGACAACACACACACACAACACACACACACACACACCGACAACACAAACACACACACACACACACACCGACAACACACACACACACACACACCGACAACACACACACACACACACACACTGACAACACACACACACCGACAACACACACACACACACACACCGACAACACACACACACACACACCGACAACACACACACACCGACAACACACACACACACACACACACCGACAACACACACACACACCGACAACACACACACACACAACACCGACAACACACACACACCGACAACACACACACACACAACACCGACATCACACACACACACACCGACAACACACACACACACACACACCGACAACACACACACACACACACACTGACAACACACACACACACACCCCGGTAACACACACACACCGACAACACACACACACACACACCGACAACACACACACACACACACCGACAACACACACACACACAACACACACACACACACCGACAACACACACACACACACACACCGACAACACACACACACACACCGACAACACACACACACACACACACCGACAACACACACACACACACACCGACAACACACACACACACACACCGACAACACACACACACACACACACACCGACAACACACACACACACCGACAACACACACACACACAACACACACACACACCGACAACACACACACACACCAACAACACACACACACACACCGACAACACACACACACACACCGACAACACACCGACAACACACACACACACCGACAACACACACACACCGACAACACACACACACACACACCGACAACACACACACACACACACACCGACAACACACACACACACACACACACCGACAACACACACACACACACACCGACAACACACACACACACACCGACAACTCACACACACACACCGACAACACACACACACACACCGACAACTCACACACACACACCGACAACACACACACACACACACCGACAACACATAAACACACACACACCGACAACACACACACACACACACTGACAACACACACACATACACACCGACAACACACACACACACACCGACAACACACACACACACACACCGACAACACATAAACACACACACACCGACAACACACACACACACACACTGACAACACACACACATACACACCGACAACACACACACACACACCGACAACACACACACACACACCGACAACACACACACACACAACACACACACACACCGACAACACACACACACACCAACAACACACACACACACACCGACAACACACACACACACACCGACAACACACCGACAACACACACACACACCGACAACACACACACACCGACAACACACACACACACACACCGACAACACACACACACACACACACCGACAACACACACACACACACACACACCGACAACACACACACACACACACCGACAACACACACACACACACACCGACAACTCACACACACACACCGACAACACACACACACACACACCGACAACACATAAACACACACACACCGACAACACACACACACACACACTGACAACACACACACATACACACCGACAACACACACACACACACCGACAACACACACACACACACACCGACAACACATAAACACACACACACCGACAACACACACACACACACACTGACAACACACACACATACACACCGACAACACACACACACACACCGACAACACACACACACACACCGACAACACACACACACACACCGAAAACACACACACACACCGACAACACACACACACACACCGACAACACACACACACACACACCGACAACACACACACACACACCGACAACACACCGACAACACACACACACACCGACAACACACACACACCGACAACACACACACACACACCGACAACACACACACACACACACACCGACAACACACACACACACACACACACCGACAACACACACACACACACACCGACAACACACACACACACACACCGACAACTCACACACACACACCGACAACACACACACACACACACCGACAACACATAAACACACACACACCGACAACACACACACACACACACTGACAACACACACACATACACACCGACAACACACACACACACACCGACAACACACACACACACACACCGACAACACATAAACACACACACACCGACAACACACACACACACACACTGACAACACACACACATACACACCGACAACACACACACACACACCGACAACACACACACACACACCGACAACACACACACACACACCGAAAACACACACACACACCGACAACACACACACACACACCGACAACACACACACACACACACCGACAACACACACACACACCGACAACACACACACACACAACACACACACACACACACACACCGACAACACAAACACACACACACACACACACCGACAACACACACACACACAACACCGACAACACACACACACACACACACTGACAACACACACACACCGACAACACACACACACACACACCGACAACACACACACACACACCGACAACACACACACACCGACAACACACACACACACACACACACACACCGACAACACACACACACACCGACAACACACACACACACCGACAACACACACACACACAACACACACACACACACCGACAACACACACACACACCAACAACACACACACACACCGACAACACACACACACACACCGACAACACACCGACAACACACACACACACCGACAACACACACACACCGACAACACACACACACACACACACCGACAACACACACACACACACACACCGACAACACACACACACACCGACAACACACACACACACACACACCGACAACACACACACACACACACCGACAACACACACACACACCGACAACACACACACACACACACACACCGACAACACACACACACACCGACAACACACACACACACAACACACACACACACACCGACAACACACACACACACCAACAACACACACACACACACCGACAACACACACACACACACCGACAACACACCGACAACACACACACACACCGACAACACACACACACCGACAACACACACACACACACACACCGACAACACACACACACACACACACCGACAACACACACACACACACACACCGACAACACAACACACACACACACACCGACAACACACACACGCACACACCGACAACACAAACACACACACACACCGACAACACACCCACAACACACACACACACACACCGACAACACACACACACCGACAACACACACACACACACCGACAACACACACACACACACACCGACAACACACACACACACACACACCGACAACACACACACACACACACACCGATAACACACACACACCGACAACACACACACACACACACACACCGACAACACACACACACACACCGACAACACACACACACACCGACAACACACACACACAGACACCGACAACACACACACACACACACACACACACCCACACACACACCGACAACACACACACACACACACACCGACAACACACACACACACACACCGACAACACACACACACACACACACACAACACACACACACACACCGACAACACACACACACACAACACCGACAACACACACACACACACACCGACAACACACACACACACACCGACAACACACACACACACACACACACACTGACAACACACACACACACACACACCGACAACACACACACACCGACAACACACACACACACACACACACCGACAACACACAAACACACACACCGACAACACACACACACACAACACACACACACACACCGACAACACACACACACACACACCGACAACACATACACACACACCGACAACACACACACACACACACACCGACAACACACACACACACACACCGACAACACACACACACACACCGACAACACACACACACACACACCACACCGACAACACACACACACACCGAAAACACACACACACACAACACACACACACACACCGACAACACACACCGACAACACACCGACAACACACACACACACCGACAACACACACACACCGACAACACACACACACCGACAACACACACACACACACACACCGACAACACACACACACACACACCGACAACACACACACACACACACCGACAACACACACACACACACCGACAACACACACACACACACCGACAACACATAAACACACACACACCGACAACACACACACACACACTGACAACACACACACATACACACCGACAACACACACACACACACCGACAACACACACACACACACCGACAACACACACACACACACACCGACAACACACACACACACACACACACACCGACAACACACACACACACCGACAACACACACACACACACACCGACAAAACACACACACACACACACACCGACAACACACACACACACCGACAACACACACACACACAACACACACACACACACACACACACCGACAACACAAACACACACACACACACACCGACAACACACACACACACACACACACCGACAACACACACACACACACACACACCGACAACAAACACACACACCGACAACACACACACACACACACACCGACAACACAACACACACACACACACCGACAAAACACACACGCACACACCGACAACACAAACACACACACACACCGACAACACACCCACAACACACACACACACACACCGACAACACACACACACCGACAACACACACACACACACCGACAACACACACACACACACACCGACAACACACACACACACACACACCGACAACACACACACACACACACACCGATAACACACACACACCGACAACACACACACACACACACACACCGACAACACACACACACACACCGACAACACACACACACACCGACAACACACACACACAGACACCGACAACACACACACACAACACACACACACCCACACACACACCGACAACACACACACACACACACACCGACAACACACACACACACACACCGACAACACACACACACACACACACACAACACACACACACACACCGACAACACACACACACACAACACCGACAACACACACACACACACACCGACAACACACACACACACACCGACACACACACACACACACACACACACTGACAACACACACACACACACACACCGACAACACACACACACCGACAACACACACACACACACACACACCGACAACACACAAACACACACACCGACAACACACACACACACAACACACACACACACACCGACAACACACACACACACACACCGACAACACATACACACACACCGACAACACACACACACACACACACCGACAACACACACACACACACACCGACAACACACACACACACACCGACAACACACACACACACACACACACACCGACAACACACACACACACAACACACACACACACACACACACACCGACAACACAAACACACACACACACACACCGACAACACACACACACACACACCGACAACACACACACACACACACACACCGACAACAAACACACACATCGACAACACACACACACACAACACACACACACCGACAACACACACACACACACACCGACCACACACACACACAAACACACCGACAACACACACACACACACCGACAACACACACACACACACACCGACAACACACACACACACACACCGACAACACACACACACACCGACAACACACACACACAACACACACACACACACACCGACAACACAAACACACACACACACACACACCGACAACACACACACACACACACACCGACAACACACACACACACACACACACTGACAACACACACACACCGACAACACACACACACACACACACCGACAACACACACACACACACACCGACAACACACACACACCGACAACACACACACACACACACACACCGACAACACACACACACACAACACCGACAACACACACACACCGACAACACACACACACACAACACCGACATCACACACACACACACCGACAACACACACACACACACACACCGACAACACACACACACACACACACTGACAACACACACACACACACCCGGTAACACACACACACCGACAACACACACACACACACACCGACAACACACACACACACACACCGACAACACACACACACACAACACACACACACACACCGACAACACACACACACACACACACCGACAACACACACACACACACCGACAACACACACACACACACACACCGACAACACACACACACACACACCGACAACACACACACACACACACCGACAACACACACACACACACACACACCGACAACACACACACACACCGACAACACACACACACACAACACACACACACACCGACAACACACACACACACCAACAACACACACACACACACCGACAACACACACACACACACCGACAACACACCGACAACACACACACACACCGACAACACACACACACCGACAACACACACACACACACACCGACAACACACACACACACACACACCGACAACACACACACACACACACACACCGACAACACACACACACACACACCGACAACACACACACACACACCGACAACTCACACACACACACCGACAACACACACACACACACCGACAACTCACACACACACACCGACAACACACACACACACACACCGACAACACATAAACACACACACACCGACAACACACACACACACACACTGACAACACACACACATACACACCGACAACACACACACACACACCGACAACACACACACACACACACCGACAACACATAAACACACACACACCGACAACACACACACACACACACTGACAACACACACACATACACACCGACAACACACACACACACACCGACAACACACACACACACACCGACAACACATAACACACACACACCGACAACACACACACACACACACTGACAACACACACACATACACACCGACAACACACACACACACACCGACAACACACACACACACACCGACAACACACACACACACAACACACACACACACCGACAACACACACACACACCAACAACACACACACACACACCGACAACACACACACACACACCGACAACACACCGACAACACACACACACACCGACAACACACACACACCGACAACACACACACACACACACCGACAACACACACACACACACACACCGACAACACACACACACACACACACACCGACAACACACACACACACACACCGACAACACACACACACACACACCGACAACTCACACACACACACCGACAACACACACACACACACACCGACAACACATAAACACACACACACCGACAACACACACACACACACACTGACAACACACACACATACACACCGACAACACACACACACACACCGACAACACACACACACACACACCGACAACACATAAACACACACACACCGACAACACACACACACACACACTGACAACACACACACACACACACCGACAACACACACACACACACCGACAACACACACACACACACCGAAAACACACACACACACCGACAACACACACACACACACCGACAACACACACACACACACACCGACAACACACACACACACACCGACAACACACCGACAACACACACACACACCGACAACACACACACACCGACAACACACACACACACACACCGACAACACACACACACACACACACCGACAACACACACACACACACACACACCGACAACACACACACACACACACCGACAACACACACACACACACACCGACAACTCACACACACACACCGACAACACACACACACACACACCGACAACACATAAACACACACACACCGACAACACACACACACACACACTGACAACACACACACATACACACCGACAACACACACACACACACCGACAACACACACACACACACACCGACAACACATAAACACACACACACCGACAACACACACACACACACACTGACAACACACACACATACACACCGACAACACACACACACACACCGACAACACACACACACACACCGACAACACACACACACACACCGAAAACACACACACACACCGACAACACACACACACACACCGACAACACACACACACACACACCGACAACACACACACACACCGACAACACACACACACACAACACACACACACACACACACACCGACAACACAACACACACACACACACACACCGACAACACACACACACACACACACCGACAACACACACACACACACACACTGACAACACACACACACCGACAACACACACACACACACACCGACAACACACACACACACACCGACAACACACACACACCGACAACACACACACACACACACACACACACCGACAACACACACACACACCGACACACACACACACACACCGACAACACACACACACACACCGACAACACACCGACAACACACACACACACCGACAACACACACACACCGACAACACACACACACACACACACCGACAACACACACACACACACACACCGACAACACACACACACACCAACAACACACACACACACCGACAACACACACACACACACCGACAACACACCGACAACACACACACACACCGACAACACACACACACCGACAACACACACACACACACACACCGACAACACACACACACACACACACCGACAACACACACACACACACACACCGACAACACACACACACACACACCGACAACACACACACACACACCGACAACACACACACACACACCGACAACACACACACACACACACCGACAACACATAAACACACACACACCGACAACACACACACACACACACTGACAACACACACACATACACACCGACAACACACACACACACACCGACAACACACACACACACACCGACAACACACACACACACACCGACAACACACACACACACACACCGACAACACACAAACACACACACACCGACAACACACACACACACACACTGACAACACACACACACACACACCGACAACACACACACACACACCGACAACACACACACACACACCGACAACACACACACACACACCGACAACACACACACACACACACACACACACACACCGACAACACACACACACACCGACAACACACACACGCACACACCGACAACACACACACACACACCGACAACACACCGACAACACACACACACACCGACAACACACACACACACACACCAACAACACACACACACACACCGACAACACACACACACACACCGACAACACACCGACAACACACACACACACCGACAACACACACACACCGACAACACACACACACACACCGACAACACACACACACACACACACCGACAACACACACACACACACACCGACAACACACACACACACACACCGACAACACACACACACACACCGACAACACACACACACACACCGACAACACACACACACACACACACACCGACAACACACAAACACACACACACCGACAACACACACACACACACACTGACAACACACACACACACACACCGACAACACACACACACACACCGACAACACACACACACACACCGACAACACACACACACACCGACAACACACACACACACACACCGACAACACACACACACACACACCGACAACACACACACACACACACCGACAACACACACACACACCGACAACACACACACACACACACCGACACACACACACACACACACCGACAACACAACACACACACACACACACCGACAACACACACACACACACACACACCGACAACACACACACACACACACACGACAACACACACACACCGACAACACACACACACACACACCGACAACACACACACACACACACCGACAACACACACACACACACACACACACCGACAACACACACACACACCGACAACACACACACACACAACACCGACAACACACACACACACCGACAACACACACACACACAACACCGACAACACACACACACACACCGACAACACACACACACACACACACCGACAACACACACACACACTGACAACACACACACACACACACCGACAACACACACACACCGACAACACACACACACACACACACACCGACAACACACACACACACACACCGACAACACACACACACACAACACACACACACACACCGACAACACACACACACACACCGACAACACACACACACACACACACCGACAACACACACACACACACACACCGACAACACACACACACACACACCGACAACACACACACACACCGACAACACACACACACACACACACACCGACAACACACACACACACACACCGACAACACACACACACACACACCGACAACACACACACACACACCGACAACACACACACACACACACCGACAACACATAAACACACACACACCGACAACACACACACACACACACTGACAACACACACACATACACACCGACAACACACACACACACACCGACAACACACACACACACACACCGACAACACAAACACACACACACCGACAACACACACACACACACACTGACAACACACACACATACACACCGACAACACACACACACACACCGACAACACACACACACACACCGACAACACACACACACACACCGACAACACACACACACACCGACAACACACACACACACACCGACAACACACACACACACACACCGACAACACACACACACACCGACAACACACACACACACACACACACACACACACACACACACCGACAACACAACACACACACACACACACACCGACAACACACACACACACACACACCGACAACACACACACACACACACACCGACACACACACACACACCGACAACACACACACACACACACCGACAACACACACACACACACCGACAACACACACACACCGACAACACACACACACACACACACACACACCGACAACACACACACACACCGACAACACACACACACACCGACAACACACACACACACACACACACACACACACACCGACAACACACACACACACCCGACAACACACACACACACCGACAACACACACACACACACCGACAACACACCGACAACACACACACACACCGACAACACACACACACCGACAACACACACACACACACACACCGACAACACACACACACACACACACCGACAACACACACACACACCAACAACACACACACACACCGACAACACACACACACACACCGACAACACACCGACAACACACACACACACCGACAACACACACACACCGACAACACACACACACACACACACCGACAACACACACACACACACACACCGACAACACACACACACACACACACCGACAACACACACACACACACACCGACAACACACACACACACACCGACAACACACACACACACACCGACAACACACACACACACACACCGACAACACATAAACACACACACACCGACAACACACACACACACACACCGACAACACACACACATACACACCGACAACACACACACACACACCGACAACACACACACACACACCGACAACACACACACACACACCGACAACACACACACACACACACCGACAACACAAAACACACACACACCGACAACACACACACACACACACGACAACACACACACACACACACCGACAACACACACACACACACCGACAACACACACACACACACCGACAACACACACACACACACCGACAACACACACACACACACACACACACACACACCGACACACACACACACACACCGACAACACACACACACACACACCGACAACACACACACACACACCGACAACACACCGACAACACACACACACACCGACAACACACACACACACACACCAACAACACACACACACACACCGACAACACACACACACACACCGACAACACACCGACAACACACACACACACCGACAACACACACACACCGACAACACACACACACACACCGACAACACACACACACACACACACCGACACACACACACACACACACACCGACAACACACACACACACACACCGACAACACACACACACACACCGACAACACACACACACACACCGACAACACACACACACACACACACCGACAACACATAAACACACACACACCGACAACACACACACACACACACTGACAACACACACACATACACACCGACAACACACACACACACACCGACAACACACACACACACACCGACAACACACACACACACCGACAACACACACACACACCACCGACAACACACACACACACACACCGACAACACACACACACACACACCGACAACACACACACACACCGACAACACACACACACACACACACACACACACACACACACACCGACAACACAAACACACACACACACACACCGACAACACACACACACACACACACACCGACAACACACACACACACACACACTGACAACACACACACACCGACAACACACACACACACACACCGACAACACACACACACACACACCGACAACACACACACACACACACACACCGACAACACACACACACACCGACAACACACACACACACAACACCGACAACACACACACACACCGACAACACACACACACACAACACTGACATCACACACACACACACCGACAACACACACACACACACACACCGACAACACACACACACACTGACAACACACACACACACACACCGACAACACACACACACCGACAACACACACACACACACACACACCGACAACACACACACACACACACCGACAACACACACACACACAACACACACACACACACCGACAACACACACACACACACCGACAACACACACACACACACACACCGACAACACACACACACACACACACCGACAACACACACACACACACACCGACAACACACACACACACCGACAACACACACACACACACACACACCGACAACACACACACACACCGACAACACACACACACACAACACACACACACACACCGACAACACACACACACACCAACAACACACACACACACCGACAACACACACACACACACCGACAACACACCGACAACACACACACACACCGACAACACACACACACCGACAACACACACACACACACACACCGACAACACACACACACACACACACCGACAACACACACACACACCAACAACACACACACACCGACAACACACACACACACACCGACAACACACCGACAACACACACACACACCGACAACACACACACACCGACAACACACACACACACACACACCGACAACACACACACACACACACACCGACAACACACACACACACACACACCGACAACACACACACACACACAACAACACACACACACACCGACAACACACACACACACACCGACAACACACCGACAACACACACACACACCGACAACACACACACACCGACAACACACACACACACACACACCGACAACACACACACACACACACACCGACAACACACACACACACACACACCGACAACACACACACACACACACCGACAACACACACACACACACCGACAACACACACACACACACACACACACACACACACCGACAACACACACACACACCGACAACACACACACGCACACACCGACAACACACACACACACACCGACAACACACACACACACACCGACAAAACACACACACACACACACACACACACACACACACACCAACAACACACACACACACCGACAACACACACACACACAACACACACACACACACACCGACAAAACACACACGCACACACCGACAACACAAACACACACACACACCGACAACACACCCACAACACACACACACACACACCGACAACACACACACACCGACAACACACACACACACACCGACAACACACACACACACACACCGACAACACACACACACACACACACCGACAACACACACACACACACACACCGATAACACACACACACCGACAACACACACACACACACATACACCGACAACACACACACACACACCGACAACACACACACACAACACACACACACCCACACACACACCGACAACACACACACACACACACACCGACAACACACACACACACACACACACCGACAACACACACACACCGACAACACACACACACACACACACCGACAACACACACACGCACACCGACAACACACATACACACCGACAACACACACACACACACCGACAACACACACACACACACACCGACAACACATAAACACACACACACCAACAACACACACACACACACACTGACAACACACACACATACACACCGACAACACACACACACACACACCGACAACACACACACACACACACACCGACAACACACACACACACACCGACAACACACACACTCACACACACACACCGACAACACACACACTCACCGACAACACACACACTCACACACACACACCGACAACACACACACACACAACACACACACACACACCGACAACACACACACACACACACCGACAAAACACACACGCACACACCGACAACAAACCCACACACACACCGACAACACACCCACAACACTCACACACACACACACCGACAACACACACACACACCGACAACACACACACACACACCGACAACACACACACACACCGACAACACACACACACACACACAAACCGACAACACACACACACACACACCGACAACACACACACACACCGACAACACACACACACACACACCGACAACACATAAACACACACACACCGACAACACACACACACACACACTGACAACACACACACATACACACCGACAACACACACACACACACACCGACAACACACACACACACACCGACAACACACACACACACACACCGACAACACACACACACACCGACAACACACACACACACCGACAACACACACACAACACACACACACACACCGACAAAACACACACGCACACACCGACAACACACACACACACACACACACACCGACAACACACACACACACAAACACCAGCAACACACACACACACACCGACAACACACACACACACACACACTGACAACACACACACACCGACAACACACACACACACACACCGACAACACACACACACACACACCGACAACACACACACACCGACAACACACACACACACACACACACACACACACCGACAACACACACACACACCGACAACACACACACACACAACACCGACAACACACACACACACACCGACAACACACACACACACACCGACAACACACACACACACACACACTGACAACACACACACACACACACACCGACAACACACACACACCGACAACACACACACACACACACACACCGACAACACCACACACACACACACCGACAACACACACACACACACACCGACAACACACACACACACACCGACAACACACACACACACACACCGACAACACACACACACACCGAAAACACACACACACACAACACACACACACCGACAACACACACCGACAACACACCGACAACACACACACACACCGACAACACACACACACCGACAACACACACACACCGACAACACACACACACACACACACACCGACAACACACACACACACACACCGACAACACACACACACACACACACACCGACAACACACACACACACACCGACAACACACACACACACACACACACACACACACACACACCGACAACACACACACACACCGACAACACACACACACACCGACAACACACACACAACACACACACACACACCGACAAAACACACACGCACACACCGACAACACACACACACACACACACACACCGACAACACACACACACACAAACACCAGCAACACACACACACACACCGACAACACACACACACACACACACTGACAACACACACACACCGACAACACACACACACACACACCGACAACACACACACACACACACCGACAACACACACACACACACACACACACACCGACAACACACACACACACCGACAACACACACACACACAACACCGACAACACACACACACACACCGACAACACACACACACACACCGACAACACACACACACACACACACTGACAACACACACACACACACACACCGACAACACACACACACCGACAACACACACACACACACACACACCGACAACACACACACACACACACCGACAACACACACACACACACCGACAACACACACACACACACACACCGACAACACACACACACACACACCGACAACACACACACACACACCGACAACACACACACACACACACCGACAACACACACACACACCGAAAACACACACACACACAACACACACACACCGACAACACACACCGACAACACACCGACAACACACACACACACCGACAACACACACACACCGACAACACACACACACCGACAACACACACACACACACACACACCGACAACACACACACACACACACCGACAACACACACACACACACACACACCGACAACACACACACACACACCGACAACACACACACACACACCGACAACACATAAACACACACACACCGACAACACACACACACACACTGACAACACACACACATACACAACGACAACACACACACACACACCGACAACACACACACACACACCGACAACACACACACACACACACAGACAACACACACACACACACACACACACCGACAACACACACACACACCGACAACACACACACACACACACCGACAAAACACACACACACACACACACCGACAACACACACACACACCGACAACACACACACACACAACACACACACACACACACACACCGACAACACAAACACACACACACACACACCGACAACACACACACACACACACACACCGACAACACACACACACACACACACACCGACAACAAACACACACATCGACAACACACACACACACAACACACACACACCGACAACACACACACACACACACCGACCACACACACACACAAACACACCGACAACACACACACACACACCGACAACACACACACACACACCGACAACACACACACACACACACCGACAACACACACACACACACCGACACACACACACACACACACACACACACACACACACACACACACACACCGACAACACACACACACCGACAACACACACACACACAAACACCAGCAACACACACACACATACCGACAACACACACACACACACACCGACAACACACACACACACACACCGACAACACACACACACACACACCGACAAAACACACACGCACACACCGACAACAAACCCACACACACACCGACAACACACCCACAACACTCACACACACACACACCGACAACACACACACACACCGACAACACACACACACACACCGACAACACACACACACACCGACAACACACACCGACAACACACCGACAACACACACACACACACCGACAACACACACACACCGACAACACACACACACCGACAACACACACACACACACACACACCGACAACACACACACACACACACACACCGACAACACACACACACACACACCGACAACACACACACACACACCGACAACACACACACACACACCGACAACACATAAACACACACACACCGACAACACACACACACACACTGACAACACACACACATACACACCGACAACACACACACACACACCGACAACACACACACACACACACCGACAACACACACACACACACACACACACCGACAACACACACACACACCGACAACACACACACACACACACCGACAAAACACACACACACACCGACAACACACACACACACCGACAACACACACACACACAACACACACACACACACCGACAACACAAACACACACACACACACACCGACAACACACACACACACACACACACCGACAACACACACACACACACACACACCGACAACAAACACACACATCGACAACACACACACACACAACACACACACACCGACAACACACACACACACACACCGACCACACACACACACAAACACACCGACAACACACACACACACACCGACAACACACACACACACACCGACAACACACACACACACACACCGACAACACACACACACACACCGACAACACACACACACACACACACACACACACACACACACACACCGACAACACACACACACCGACAACACACACACACACAAACACCAGCAACACACACACACATACCGACAACACACACACACACACACCGACAACACACACACACACACACCGACAACACACACACACACACACCGACAAAACACACACGCACACACCGACAACAAACCCACACACACACCGACAACACACCCACAACACTCACACACACACACACCGACAACACACACACACACCGACAACACACACACACACACCGACAACACACACACACACCGACAACACACACACACACACACAAACCGACAACACACACACACAAACACCGACAACACACACACACACCGACAACACACACACACACACACCGACAACACATAAACACACACACACCGACAACACACACACACACACACTGACAACACACACACATACACACCGACAACACACACACACACAACACCGACAACACACACACACCGACAACACACACACACACAACACTGACATCACACACACACACACCGACAACACACACACACACACACACCGACAACACACACACACACTGACAACACACACACACACACACCGACAACACACACACACCGACAACACACACACACACACACACACCGACAACACACACACACACACACCGACAACACACACACACACAACACACACACACACACCGACAACACACACACACACACCGACAACACACACACACACACACCGACAACACACACACACACACACACCGACAACACACACACACACACACACCGACAACACACACACACACCGACAACACACACACACACACACACACCGACAACACACACACACACCGACAACACACACACACACAACACACACACACACACCGACAACACACACACACACCAACAACACACACACACACACCGACAACACACACACACACACCGACAACACACCGACAACACACACACACACCGACAACACACACACACCGACAACACACACACACACACACACCGACAACACACACACACACACACACCGACAACACACACACACACACACACCGACAACACACACACACACACACCGACAACACACACACACACACCGACAACACACACACACACACCGACAACACACACACACACACACCGACAACACATAACACACACACACCGACAACACACACACACACACACTGACAACACACACACATACACACCGACAACACACACACACACACCGACAACACACACACACACACCGACAACACACACACACACACCAACAACACACACACACACACACACACACACACACCGACAACACACACACACACCGACAACACACACACACACCGACAACACACACACACACACACCGACAACACATAACACACACACACCGACAACACACACACACACACACTGACAACACACACACATACACACCGACAACACACACACACACACACCGACAACACACACACACCGACAACACACACACACACAACACTGACATCACACACACACACACCGACAACACACACACACACACACACCGACAACACACACACACACTGACAACACACACACACACACACCGACAACACACACACACCGACAACACACACACACACACACACACCGACAACACACACACACACACACCGACAACACACACACACACAACACACACACACACACCGACAACACACACACACACACCGACAACACACACACACACACACCGACAACACACACACACACACACACCGACAACACACACACACACACACACCGACAACACACACACACACCGACAACACACACACACACACACACACCGACAACACACACACACACCGACAACACACACACACACAACACACACACACACACCGACAACACACACACACACCAACAACACACACACACACACCGACAACACACACACACACACCGACAACACACCGACAACACACACACACACCGACAACACACACACACCGACAACACACACACACACACACACCGACAACACACACACACACACACACCGACAACACACACACACACACACACCGACAACACACACACACACACACCGACAACACACACACACACACCGACAACACACACACACACACCGACAACACACACACACACACACCGACAACACATAAACACACACACACCGACAACACACACACACACACACTGACAACACACACACATACACACCGACAACACACACACACACACCGACAACACACACACACACACCGACAACACACACACACACACCAACAACACACACACACACACACACACACACACACCGACAACACACACACACACCGACAACACACACACGCACACACCGACAACACACACACACACACCGACAACACACACACACACACCGACAAACACACACACACACACCACACACACACACACACACCAACAACACACACACACACCGACAACACACACACACACAACACACACACACACACCGACAAAACACACACGCACACACCGACAACACAAACACACACACACACCGACAACACACCCACAACACACACACACACACACCGACAACACACACACACCGACAACACACACACACACACCGACAACACACACACACACACACCGACAACACACACACACACACACACCGACAACACACACACACACACACACCGATAACACACACACACCGACAACACACACACACACACACACACCGACAACACACACACACACACCGATAACACACACACACCGACAACACACACACACACACACACACCGACAACACACACACACACACCGACAACACACACACACACACCGACAACACACACACACACACACCGACAACACACACACACAACACACACACACCCACACACACACCGACAACACACACACACACACACACCGACAACACACACACACACACACACACCGACAACACACACACACCGACAACACACACACACACACACACCGACAACACACACACGCACACCGACAACACACATACACACCGACAACACACACACACACACCGACAACACACACACACACACACCGACAACACATAAACACACACACACCAACAACACACACACACACACACTGACAACACACACACATACACACCGACAACACACACACACACACACCGACAACACACACACACACACACACCGACAACACACACACACACACCGACAACACACACACTCACACACACACACCGACAACACACACACTCACCGACAACACACACACTCACACACACACACCGACAACACACACACACACAACACACACACACACACCGACAACACACACACACACACACCGACAAAACACACACGCACACACCGACAACAAACCCACACACACACCGACAACACACCCACAACACTCACACACACACACACCGACAACACACACACACACCGACAACACACACACACACACCGACAACACACACACACACCGACAACACACACACACACACACAAACCGACAACACACACACACACCGACAACACACACACACACCGACAACACACACACACACACACCGACAACACATAAACACACACACACCGACAACACACACACACACACACTGACAACACACACACATACACACCGACAACACACACACACACACACCGACAACACACACACACACACCGACAACACACACACACACACACCGACAACACACACACACACACACACACACACACACACCGACAACACACACACACCGACAACACACACACACACCGACAACACACACACACACCGACAACACACACACAACACACACACACACACCGACAAAACACACACGCACACACCGACAACACACACACACACACACACACACCGACAACACACACACACACAAACACCAGCAACACACACACACACACCGACAACACACACACACACACACACTGACAACACACACACACCGACAACACACACACACACACACCGACAACACACACACACCGACAACACACACACACACACACACACACACCGACAACACACACACACACCGACAACACACACACACACAACACCGACAACACACACACACACACCGACAACACACACACACACACACCGACAACACATAAACACACACACACCGACAACACACACACACACACACTGACAACACACACACATACACACCGACAACACACACACACACACACCGACAACACACACACACACACCGACAACACACACACACACACACCGACAACACACACACACACACACACACACACACACACCGACAACACACACACACACCGACAACACACACACACACCGACAACACACACACACACCGACAACACACACACACACACCGACAACACACACACACACACACCGACAACACACACACACACCGACAACACACACACAACACACACACACACACCGACAAAACACACACGCACACACCGACAACACACACACACACACACACACACCGACAACACACACACACACAAACACCAGCAACACACACACACACACCGACAACACACACACACACACACACTGACAACACACACACACCGACAACACACACACACACACACCGACAACACACACACACACACACCGACAACACACACACACCGACAACACACACACACACACACACACACACCGACAACACACACACACACCGACAACACACACACACACAACACCGACAACACACACACACACACCGACAACACACACACACACACCGACAACACACACACACACACACACTGACAACACACACACACACACACCGACAACACACACACACCGACAACACACACACACACACACACACCGACAACACACAAACACACACACCGACAACACACACACACACAACACACACACACACACCGACAACACACACACACACACACCGACAACACACACACACACACCGACAACACACACACACACACACACCGACAACACACACACACACACCGACAACACACACACACACACCGACAACACACACACACACACACCGACAACACACACACACACCGAAAACACACACACACACAACACACACACACACACCGACAACACACACCGACAACACACCGACAACACACACACACACCGACAACACACACACACCGACAACACACACACACCGACAACACACACACACACACACACACCGACAACACACACACACACACACCGACAACACACACACACACACACCGACAACACACACACACACACCGACAACACACACACACACACCGACAACACATAAACACACACACACCGACAACACACACACACACACTGACAACACACACACATACACACCGACAACACACACACACCGACAACACACACACACACACCGACAACACACACACACACACAAAGACAACACACACACACACACACACCGACAACACACACACACACCGACAACACACACACACACACACCGACAAAACACACACACACACACACACCGACAACACACACACACACCGACAACACACACACACACAACACACACACACACACACACACACACCGACAACACAAACACACACACACACACACCGACAACACACACACACACACACACACCGACAACACACACACACACACACACACCGACAACAAACACACACATCGACAACACACACACACACAACACACACACACCGACAACACACACACACACACACCGACAACACACACACACACACCGACAACACACACACACACACACACACACACACACACACACCGACAACACACACACACACAAACACCAGCAACACACACACACATACCGACAACACACACACACACACACCGACAACACACACACACACACACCGACAACACACACACACACACACCGACAAAACACACACGCACACACCGACAACAAACCCACACACACACCGACAACACACCCACAACACTCACACACACACACACCGACAACACACACACACACCGACAACACACACACACACACCGACAACACACACACACACCGACAACACACACCGACAACACACCGACAACACACACACACACACCGACAACACACACACACCGACAACACACACACACCGACAACACACACACACACACACACACCGACAACACACACACACACACACCGACAACACACACACACACACACCGACAACACACACACCACACACCGACAACACATAAACACACACACACCGACAACACACACACACACACTGACAACACACACACATACACACCGACAACACACACACACACACCGACAACACACACACACACACACCGACAACACACACACACACACACACACACCGACAACACACACACACACCGACAACACACACACACACACACCGACAAAACACACACACACACACACACCGACAACACACACACACACCGACAACACACACACACACAACACACACACACACACACACACCGACAACACAAACACACACACACACACACCGACAACACACACACACACACACACACCGACAACACACACACACACACACACACCGACAACAAACACACACATCGACAACACACACACACACAACACACACACACCGACAACACACACACACACACACCGACCACACACACACACAAACACACCGACAACACACACACACACACCGACAACACACACACACACACCGACAACACACACACACACACACCGACAACACACACACACACACCGACAACACACACACACACACACACACACACACACACACACACACACACCGACAACACACACACACCGACAACACACACACACCGACAACACACACACACACGCACACACCGACAACACACACACACACACACACCGACAACACACACACACACAAACACCAGCAACACACACACACACACCGACAACACACACACACACACACACTGACAACACACACACACCGACAACACACACACACACACACCGACAACACACACACACACACACCGACAACACACACACACCGACAACACACACACACACACACACACACACCGACAACACACACACACACCGACAACACACACACACACAACACCGACAACACACACACACACACCGACAACACACACACACACACCGACAACACACACACACACACACACTGACAACACACACACACACACACACCGACAACACACACACACCGACAACACACACACACACACACACACCGACAACACACAAACACACACACCGACAACACACACACACACAACACACACACACACACCGACAACACACACACACACACACCGACAACACACACACACACACCGACAACACACACACACACACACACCGACAACACACACACACACACCGACAACACACACACACACACCGACAACACACACACACACCGACAACACACACACACACCGAAAACACACACACACACAACACACACACACACACCGACAACACACACCGACAACACACCGACAACACACACACACACCTACAACACACACACACCGACAACACACACACACCGACAACACACACACACACACACCGACAACACACACACACACACACCGACAACACACACACACACACCGACAACACACACACACACACCGACAACACATAAACACACACACACCGACAACACACACACACACACTGACAACACACACACATACACACCGACAACACACACACACACACCGACAACACACACACACACACCGACAACACACACACACACACAAAGACAACACACACACACACACACACCGACAACACACACACACACCGACAACACACACACACACACACCGACAAAACACACACACACACACACACCGACAACACACACACACACCGACAACACACACACACACAACACACACACACACACACACACACACCGACAACACAAACACACACACACACACACCGACAACACACACACACACACACACACCGACAACACACACACACACACACACACCGACAACAAACACACACATCGACAACACACACACACACAACACACACACACCGACAACACACACACACACACACCGACAACACACACACACACACCGACAACACACACACACACACACACCACACACACACACACACACACACCGACAACACACACACACACAAACACCAGCAACACACACACACATACCGACAACACACACACACACACACCGACAACACACACACACACACACCGACAACACACACACACACACACCGACAAAACACACACGCACACACCGACAACAAACCCACACACACACCGACAACACACCCACAACACTCACACACACACACACCGACAACACACACACACACCGACAACACACACACACACACCGACAACACACACACACACCGACAACACACACCGACAACACACCGACAACACACACACACACACCGACAACACACACACACCGACAACACACACACACCGACAACACACACACACACACACACACCGACAACACACACACACACACACCGACAACACACACACACACACACCGACAACACACACACACACACCGACAACACACACACACACACCGACAACACATAAACACACACACACCGACAACACACACACACACACTGACAACACACACACATACACACCGACAACACACACACACACACCGACAACACACACACACACACACCGACAACACACACACACACACACACACACCGACAACACACACACACACCGACAACACACACACACACACACCGACAAAACACACACACACACACCGACAACACACACACACACCGACAACACACACACACACAACACACACACACACACACCGACAACACAAACACACACACACACACACCGACAACACACACACACACACACACACCGACAACACACACACACACACACACACCGACAACAAACACACACATCGACAACACACACACACACAACACACACACACCGACAACACACACACACACACACCGACCACACACACACACAAACACACCGACAACACACACACACACACCGACAACACACACACACACACCGACAACACACACACACACACACCGACAACACACACACACACACCGACAACACACACACACACACACACACACACACACACACACACACACCGACAACACACACACACCGACAACACACACACACACAAACACCAGCAACACACACACACATACCGACAACACACACACACACACACCGACAACACACACACACACACACCGACAACACACACACACACACACCGACAAAACACACACGCACACACCGACAACAAACCCACACACACACCGACAACACACACACACACACACTGACAACACACACACATACACACCGACAACACACACACACACACACCGACAACACACACACACACACCGACAACACACACACACACACACCGACAACACACACACACACCGACAACACACACACACACCGACAACACACACACACACAACACACACACACACACCGACAAAACACACACGCACACACCGACAACACACACACACACACACACACACCGACAACACACACACACACAAACACCAGCAACACACACACACACACCGACAACACACACACACACACACACTGACAACACACACACACCGACAACACACACACACACACACCGACAACACACACACACACACACCGACAACACACACACACCGACAACACACACACACACACACACACACACCGACAACACACACACACACCGACAACACACACACACACAACACCGACAACACACACACACACACCGACAACACACAAACACACACACCGACAACACACACACACACACCGACAACACACACACACACACACACACTGACAACACACACACACACACACACCGACAACACACACACACCGACAACACACACACACACACACACACCGACAACACACAAACACACACACCGACAACACACACACACACACCGACAACACACACACACACACACACACTGACAACACACACACACACACACACCGACAACACACACACACCGACAACACACACACACACACACACACCGACAACACACAAACACACACACCGACAACACACACACACACAACACACACACACACACCGACAACACACACACACACACACCGACAACACACACACACACACCGACAACACACACACACACACACACCGACAACACACACACACACACACCGACAACACACACACACACACCGACAACACACACACACACCGAAAACACACACACACACAACACACACACACACACCGACAACACACACCGACAACACACACACACACCGACAACACACACACACCGACAACACACACACACCGACAACACACACACACACACACACACCGACAACACACACACACACCGACAACACACACACACACACACCGACAACACACACACACACACCGACAACACACACACACACACCGACAACACATAAACACACACACACCGACAACACACACACACACACACTGACAACACACACACATACACACCGACAACACACACACACACACCGACAACACACACACACACACCGACAACACACACACACACACCGACAACACACACACACACACACACACACACACACACCGACAACACACACACACACACACCGACCACACACACACACAAACACACCGACCACACACACACACACACCGACAACACACACACACACACCGACAACACACACACACACACACACACCGACAACACACACACACACCACACACCGACAACACACACACACCGACAACACACACACACACACACACACCGACAACACACAAACACACACACCGACAACACACACACACACAACACACACACACACACCGACAACACACACACACACACCGACAACACACACACACACACATCGACAACACACACACACACCGAAAACACACACACACACAACACACACACACACACCGACAACACACACCGACAACACACCGACAACACACACACACACCGACAACACACACACACCGACAACACACACACACCGACAACACACACACACACACACACACCGACAACACACACACACACACACCGACAACACACACACACACACCGACAACACACACACACACACACACACACACACCGACAACACACACACACACCGACAACACACACACACACACCGACAAAACACACACACACACACACACCGACAACACACACACACACCGACAACACACACACACACAACACACACACACACACACACACCGACAACACAAACACACACACACACACACCGACAACAAACACACACACACACACACACCGACAACACACACACACACACACACACCGACAACAAACACACACATCGACAACACACACACACACAACACACACACACCGACAACACACACACACAAACACACCGACAACACACACACACACACCGACAACACACAAACACACACCGACAACACACACACACACACACCGACAACACACACACACACACACACACACACACACACACACACACACACACACCGACAACACACACACACCGACAACACACACACACACAAACACCAGCAACACACACACACATACCGACAACACACACACACACACACCGACAACACACACACACACACACCGACAACACACACACACACACACCGACAAAACACACACGCACACACCGACAACAAACCCACACACACACCGACAACACACCCACAACACTCACACACACACACACCGACAACACACACACACACCGACAACACACACACACACACCGACAACACACACACACACACACAAACCGACAACACACACACACAAACACCGACAACACACACACACACCGACAACACACACACACACACACCGACAACACATAAACACACACACACCGACAACACACACAAACACACACTGACAACACACACACATACACACCGACAACACACACACACACACACCAACAACACACACACACACACCGACAACACACACACACACACACCGACAACACACACACACACACACACACACACACACACCGACAACACACACACACACCGACAACACACACACACACCGACAACACACACACACACAACACACACACACACACCGACAAAACACACACGCACACACCGACAACACACACACACACACACACACACCGACAACACACACACACACACAAACACCAGCAACACACACACACACACACCGACAACACACACACACACACATACTGACAACACACACACACCGACAACACACACACACACACACCGACAACACACACACACACACACCGACAACACACACACACCGACAACACACACACACACACACACACACACCGACAACACACACACACACCGACAACACACACACACACAACACCGACAACACACACACACACACCGACAACACACACACACACACCGACAACACACACACACACACACACACTGACAACACACACACACACACCGACAACACACACACACCGACAACACACACACACACACACACACCGACAACACACAAACACACACACCGACAACACACACACACACACACACACTGACAACACACACACACACACACACCGACAACACACACACACCGACAACACACACACACACACACACACCGACAACACACAAACACACACACCGACAACACACACACACACACAACACACACACACACACCGACAACACACACACACACACACCGACAACACACACACACACACCGACAACACACACACACACACACACCGACAACACACACACACACACACCGACAACACACACACACACACACCGACAACACACACACACACACACCGACAACACACACACACACCGAAAACACACACACACACAACACACACACACACACCGACAACACACACCGACAACACACCGACAACACACACACACCGACAACACACACACACCGACAACACACACACACACACACACACCGACAACACACACACACACACACCGACAACACACACACACACACACCGACAACACACACACACACACCGACAACACAAACACACACACCGACAACACATAAACACACACACACACACACTGACAACACACACATACACACCGACAACACACACACACACACCGACAACACACACACACACACCGACAACACACACACACACACACCGACAACACACACACACACACACACACACACACACACACACCGACAACACACACACACACCGACAACACACACACACACACACCGACAAAACACACACACACACACACCGACAACACACACACACACCGACAACACACACACACACACAACACACACACACACACACACACCGACAACACAAACACACACACACACACACACCGACAACACACACACACACACACACCGACAACACACACACACACACACACACCGACAACAAACACACACACCGACAACACACACACACACAACACACACACACCGACAACACACACACACACACACCGACCACACACACACACAAACACACCGACAACACACACACACACACCGACAACACACACACACACACCGACAACACACACACACACACACACACTGACAACACACACACACACACACACCGACAACACACACACACCGACAACACACACACACACACACACACCGACAACACACAAACACACACAGCGACAACACACACACACACAACACACACACACACACCGACAACACACACACACACACACCGACAACACACACACACACACCGACAACACACACACACACACACACACACACCGACAACACACACACACACACACCGACAACACACACACACACACCGACAACACACACACACACACACCGACAACACACACACACACCGAAAACACACACACACACAACACACACACACACACCGACAACACACACCGACAACACACCGACAACACACACACACACCGACAACACACACACACCGACAACACACACACACACACACCGACAACACACACACACACACACCGACAACACACACACACACACCGACAACACATAAACACACACACACCGACAACACATAAACACACATACACCGACAACACACACACACACACACTGACAACACACACACATACACACCGACAACACACACACACACACCGACAACACACACACACACACCGACAACACACACACACACACCGACAACACACACACACACACACACACACACACCGACAACACACACACACACCGACAACACACACACACACACACCGACAAAACACACACACACACACACCGACAACACACACACACACCGACAACACACACACACACAACACACACACACACACACACACCGACAACACAAACACACACACACACACACACACCGACAACACACACACACACACACACACCGACAACACACACACACACACACACACCGACAACAAACACACACATCGACAACACACACACACACAACACACACACACCGACAACACACACACACACACACCGACCACACACACACACAAACACACCGACAACACACACACACACACCGACAACACACACACACACACCGACAACACACACACACACACACCGACAACACACACACACACACCGACAACACACACACACACACACACACACACACACACACACACACCGACAACACACACACACCGACAACACACACACACACACCGACAACACACACACACACACACACACTGACAACACACACACACACACACACCGACAACACACACACACCGACAACACACACACACACACACCGACAACACACAAACACACACACCGACAACACACACACACACAACACACACACACACACCGACAACACACACACACACACACCGACAACACACACACACACACCGACAACACACACACACACACACACACACACCGACAACACACACACACACACACCGACAACACACACACACACACCGACAACACACACACACACACACCGACAACACACACACACACCGAAAACACACACACACACAACACACACACACACACCGACAACACACACCGACAACACACCGACAACACACACACACACCGACAACACACACACACCGACAACACACACACACCGACAACACACACACACACACACCGACAACACACACACACACACACCGACAACACACACACACACACCGACAACACATAAACACACACACACCGACAACACACACACACACACACTGACAACACACACACATACACACCGACAACACACACACACACACCGACAACACACACACACACACCGACAACACACACACACACACCGACAACACACACACACACACACACACACACACCGACAACACACACACACACACCGACAAAACACACACACACACACACACCGACACACACACACACACACCGACAACACACACACACACAACACACACACACACACACACACCGACAACACACACACACACACACACACCGACAACAAACACACACATCGACAACACACACACACACAACACACACACACCGACAACACACACACACACACACCGACCACACACACACACAAACACACCGACAACACACACACACACACCGACAACACACACACACACACCGACAACACACACACACACACACCGACAACACACACACACACACCGACAACACACACACACACACACACACACACACACACACACACACACCACACACACACACACCGACAACACACACACACCGACAACACACACACACACACCGACAACACACACACACACACACACACACACCGACAACACACACACACACCGACAACACACACACACACCGACAACACACACACACACAACACACACACACACACCGACAAAACACACACGCACACACCGACAACACACACACACACACACACACACACCGACAACACACACACACACAAACACCAGCAACACACACACACACACCGACAACACACACACACACACACACTGACAACACACACACACCGACAACACACACACACACACACCGACAACACACACACACCGACAACACACACACACACACACACACACACCGACAACACACACACACACCGACAACACACACACACACAACACCGACAACACACACACACACACGACAACACACACACACACACACACACCGACAACACACACACACACACACACACCGACAACAAACACACACACCGACAACACACACACACACAACACACACACACCGACAACACACACACACACACACACCGACCACACACACACACAACACACCGACAACACACACACACACACCGACAACACACACACACACACCGACAACACACACACACACACACCGACAACACACACACACACACACCGACAACACACACACACACACCGACAACACAAACACACACACCGACAACACACAAACACACACACACACACACTGACAACACACACACACACACCGACAACACACACACACACACCGACAACACACACACACACACCGACAACACACACACACACACACCGACAACACACACACACACACACACACACACACACACACACCGACAACACACACACACACCGACAACACACACACACACACACCGACAAACACACACACACACACACCGACAACACACACACACACCGACAACACACACACACACACAACACACACACACACACACACACCGACAACACAAACACACACACACACACACACCGACAACACACACACACACACACACCGACAACACACACACACACACACACACCGACAACAAACACACACACCGACAACACACACACACACAACACACACACACCGACAACACACACACACACACACCGACCACACACACACACACACACACCGACAACACACACACACACACCGACAACACACACACACACACCGACAACACACACACACACACACACACTGACAACACACACACACACACACACCGACAACACACACACACCGACAACACACACACACACACACACACCGACAACACACAAACACACACAGCGACAACACACACACACACAACACACACACACACACCGACAACACACACACACACACACCGACAACACACACACACACACCGACAACACACACACACACACACACACACACCGACAACACACACACACACACACCGACAACACACACACACACACCGACAACACACACACACACACACCGACAACACACACACACACCGAAAACACACACACACACAACACACACACACACACCGACAACACACACCGACAACACACCGACAACACACACACACACACACCGACAACACACACACACACACCGACAACACACACACACACACACCGACAACACACACACACACCGAAAACACACACACACACAACACACACACACACACCGACAACACACACCGACAACACACCGACAACACACACACACACCGACAACACACACACACCGACAACACACACACACACACACCGACAACACACACACACACACACCGACAACACACACACACACACCGACAACACATAACACACACACACCGACAACACATAAACACACATACACCGACAACACACACACACACACACTGACAACACACACACATACACACCGACAACACACACACACACACCGACAACACACACACACACACCGACAACACACACACACACACCGACAACACACACACACACACACACACACACACCGACAACACACACACACACCGACAACACACACACACACACACCGACAAAACACACACACACACACACCGACAACACACACACACACCGACAACACACACACACACAACACACACACACACACACACACCGACAACACAAACACACACACACACACACACACCGACAACACACACACACACACACACACCGACAACACACACACACACACACACACCGACAACAAACACACACATCGACAACACACACACACACAACACACACACACCGACAACACACACACACACACACCGACCACACACACACACAAACACACCGACAACACACACACACACACCGACAACACACACACACACACCGACAACACACACACACACACACCGACAACACACACACACACACCGACAACACACACACACACACACACACACACACACACACACACACACACCGACAACACACACACACCGACAACACACACACACACACCGACAACACACACACACACACACACACTGACAACACACACACACACACACACCGACAACACACACACACCGACAACACACACACACACACACACACCGACAACACACAAACACACACACCGACAACACACACACACACAACACACACACACACACCGACAACACACACACACACACACCGACAACACACACACACACACCGACAACACACACACACACACACACACACACCGACAACACACACACACACACACCGACAACACACACACACACACCGACAACACACACACACACACACCGACAACACACACACACACCGAAAACACACACACACACAACACACACACACACACCGACAACACACACCGACAACACACCGACAACACACACACACACCGACAACACACACACACCGACAACACACACACACCGACAACACACACACACACACACCGACAACACACACACACACACACCGACAACACACACACACACACCGACAACACAAACACACACACACCGACAACACACACACACACACACGACAACACACACACAACACACCGACAACACACACACACACACCGACAACACACACACACACACCGACAACACACACACACACACCGACAACACACACACACACACACACACACACACCGACAACACACACACACACACCGACAACACACACACACACACACACACCGACAACACACACACACACACCGACAACACACACACACACAACACACACACACACACACACACCGACAACACACACACACACACACACACCGACAACACACACACATCACACACACACACACACAACACACACACACCGACAACACACACACACACACACCGACCACACACACACACACACACACCGACAACACACACACACACACCGACAACACACACACACACACCGACAACACACACACACACACACCGACAACACACACACACACACCGACAACACACACACACACACACACACACACACACACACACACACACACACACACACACACCGACAACACACACACACCGACAACACACACACACACACCGACAACACACACACACACACACACCACACCGACAACACACACACACACACCGACAACACACACACACACCGACAACACACACACACACAACACACACACACACACCGACAACACACACACACACACACCGACAACACACACACACACACACACACACCGACAACACACACACACACACACGACAACACACACACACACACCGACAACACACACACACACACACACTGACAACACACACACACCGACAACACACACACACACACACCGACAACACACACACACCGACAACACACACACACACACACACACACACCGACAACACACACACACACCGACAACACACACACACACAACACCGACAACACACACACACACACTGACAACACACACACACACACACACACCGACAACACACACACACACACACACACCGACAACAAACACACACACCGACAACACACACACACACAACACACACACACCGACAACACACACACACACACACACCGACCACACACACACAC